>NC_057802.1:161053646-161079496 GCF_018294505.1 Triticum aestivum
GCATATTGAAGTTCATCACAAAGCTCTTGTAGCTTGGTGGAAGCGACTGGAGGATTCTGTCAACGACCGCGTCATCCGGGAGATTAACTCCCAGCTGAGACAAGCGGTTGTGCAACCCAGACATTCTGAGTATGTGCTCACTAACAGAACTGTTCTCCTCCATTTTACAGCTGAAGAACTTGTCGGAGACATCATATCTCTCGACCCGGGCATGAGCTTGAAAAACCAGTTTCAGCTCCTCGAACATCTCATATGCTCCATGTTTCTCAAAACACTTTTGGAGACCCGGTTCTAAGCTGTAAAGCATGCCGCACTGAACGAGGGAGTAATCATCAGCACGCTGCTGCCAAGCGTTCATAACGTCTTGGTTCTCAGGGATTGGTGCTTCACCTAGCGGTGCTTCTAAGACATAATCTTTCTTGGCTGCTATGAGGATGATCCTCAGGTTACGAACCCAGTCCGTATAGTTGCTGCCATCATCTTTCAGCTTGGTTTTCTCTAGGAACGCGTTGAAATTGAGGACAACGTTGGCCATTTGATCTACAAGACATAGTGTAAAGATTTTAGACTAAGTTCATGATAATTGAGTTCATATAATTGAATTATTTAATGAACTCCCACTCAGATAGACATCCTTCTAGTCATCTAAGTGAAACATGATCCGAGTTTAACTAGGCCGTGTTCGATCATCACGTGAGACGGACTAGTCAAGATCGGTGAACATCTCCATGTTGATCGTATCTTCTATACGACTCATGCTCGACCTTTCGGTCCTCCGTGTTCCGAGGCCATGTCTGTACATGCTAGGCTCGTCAAGTCAACCTAAGTGTATTGCGTGTGTTCCGAGGCCATGTCTGTACATGCTAGGCTCGTCAACACCCGTTGTATTCGAACGTTAGAATCTATCACACCCGATCATCACGTGGTGCTTCGAAACAACGAACCTTCGCAACGGTGCACAGTTAGGGTGAACACTTTCTTGAAATTATTATAAGGGATCATCTTACTTACTACCGTCGTTCTAAGCAAATAAGATGCAAAAACATGATAAACATCACATGCAATCAAATAGTGACATGATATGGCCAATATCATCATGCTCCTTTGATCTCCATCTTCGGGGCACCATGATCATCTTCGTCACCGGCATGACACCATGATCTCCATCATCATGATCTCCATCATTGTGTCTTCATGAAGTCGTCACGCCAACGATTACTTCTACTTGTATGGCTAACGCGTTTAGCAACAAAGTAAAGTAAATTACATGGTGTTATTCAATGACACGCAGGTCATGCAAAATAATAAAGACAACTCCTATGGCTCCTGCCGGTTGTCATACTCATTGACATGCAAGTCGTGATTCCTATTACAAGAATATGATCAATCTCATACATCACATATATCATTCATCACATCTTCTGGCCATATCACATCACATAGCACTTGCTGCAAAAACAAGTTAGACGTCCTCTAATTGTTGTTGCAAGTTTTTACGTGGTTTGTAGGTTTCTAGCAAGAACGTTTTCTTGCCTACGTATGACCACAACGTGATTTGCCAATTTCTATTTACCCTTCATAAGGACCCTTTTCATCGAATCCGTTCCGACTAAAGTAGGAGAGACAGACACCCGCTAGCCACCTTATGCAACTAGTGCATGTCAGTCGGTGGAACCTGTCTCACGTAAGCGTACGTGTAAGGTCGGTCCGGGCCGCTTCATCCTACAATGCCGCCGAAACAAGAAACGACTAGTAGCGGCAAGAAGAATTGGCAAACTCAACGCCCACAACTGCTTTGTGTTCTACTCGTGCATAGTAACTACGCATAGGCCTGGCTCTGATACCACTGTTGGGAATCGTAGCATAATTTTAAAATTTTCCTACGTTCACCAAGATGCATCTATGGAGTATACTAGCAACGAGGGGAAGGGAGTGCATCTACATACCCTTGTAGATCGCGAGCGGAAGCGTTCCAATGAACGTGGATGACGGAGTCATACTCGCCGTGATCCAAATCACCGATGACCGAGTGCCGAACGGACGGCACCTCCGCGTTCAACACACGTACGGTGCAGCGACGTCTCCTCCTTCTTGATCCAGCAAGGGGAAGGAGAGGTTGATGGAGATCCAGCAGCACGACGGCGTGGTGGTGGATGTAGCGGTTCTCCTGCAGGGCTTCGCCGAGCTTCTGCGAGAGAGAGAGAGAGAGGTGTTGCAGGGGAGGAGGGAGGCGCCCAAGGCTGTAGGTTGCTGCCCTCCCTCCCCCCCCTTTATATAGGGCCCCCTGGGGGGCGCCGGCCCTGGAGATCAGATCCAAAGGGGGGGCGGCGGCCAAGTGGGGGGGAAGGGGTGCCTTGCCCCCCAAGGCAAGGGGGAAGCTCCCCCCTAGGGTTCCCAACCCTAGGCGCATGGGGGGAGGCCCAAGGGGGGCGCCCCAGCCCACTAAGGGCTGGTTCCCTTCCACTTTCAGCCCACGGGGCCCTCCGGGATAGGTGGCCCCACCCGGTGGACCCCCAGGACCCTTCCGGTGGTCCCGGTACAATACCGGTACCCCCGAAACTTTCCCGGTGGCCGAAACTGGACTTCCTATATATAATTCTTCACCTCCGAACCATTCCGGAACCTCTCGTGACGTCCGGGATCTCATCCGGGACTCCGAACAACTTTCGGGTTTCCGCATACATATATCTCTACAACCCTAGCGTCACCGAACCTTAAGTGTGTAGACCCTACGGGTTCGGGAGACATGCAGACATGACCGAGACGCCTCTCCGGTCAATAACCAACAGCGGGATCTGGATACCCATGTTGGCTCCCACATGTTCCACGATGATCTCATCGGATGAACCACGGTGTCGAGGATTCAATCAATCCGTATGCAATTCCCTTTGTCAATCGGTATGTTACTTGCCCGAGATTCGATCGTCGGTATCCCAATACCTTGTTCAATCTCGTTACCGGCAAGTCTCTTTACTCGTACCGCAATGCATGATCCCGTCGCCTTAATCACATTGAGCTCATTATGATGATGCATTACCGAGTGGGCCCAGAGATACCTCTCCGTCACACGGAGTGACAAATCCCAGTCTCGATCCGTGCCAACCCAACAGACACTTTCGGATATGCCCGTAGTGCACCTTTATAGTCACCCAGTTACGTTGTGACGTTTGGCACACCCAAAGCACTCCTACGGTATCCGGGAGTTGCACGATCTCATGGTCTAAGGAAAAGATACTTGACATTGGAAAAGCTCTAGCAAACGAAACTACACGATCTTTTATGCTATGCTTAGGATTGGGTCTTGTCCATCACATCATTCTCCTAATGATGTGATCCCGTTATCAATGACATCCAATGTCCATAGTCAGGAAACCATGACTATCTGTTGATCAACGAGCTAGTCAACTAGAGGCTTACTAGGGACACTTTGTGGTCTATGTATTCACACATGTATCACGATTTCCGGACAATACAATTATAGCATGAATAATAGACAATTACCATGAACAAAGAAATATAATAATAACCATTTATTATTGCCTCTAGGGCATATTTCCAACAAAAAGAGCCTTACGTTCCCTCCCATAATCAATTCCCTTATATAACTAAAGCATTTCTAGACACAACTTCGACCAATTTGGCTTGGTAATCCTACAGGCAGTCAGGCTCTAATACCAACGCTGTCGGGACCCCGATTCCAAGTCACACCGATCTAGCCTGTAACACCTCATATCACTTTGCGGCCTCACGCACGGTACTCCCACGGTGTCGCCTTACCATGGCCCGGGATCGTTTGCGCCTTTTGGCTCACGTATATGACAATGTCGCTAGCATCCATATGACAGAGAACCCGGGCCGACATGGCTAGTCGTGAACCCAAAGCGGCACTAACGTATGGGGACAGGCATACATGAATCAACATCGAACGTGTCGGTCAGCAGCGTGCGAATCCGGGCTGTAGCACTGGGCTAACAGGACTCCGGGAACCCGGGCTGTAGCAGGCTAGGCAGGACTCCGGATGTCACCGCGTGACATTTCCCCGAAGGGACAGACACAGGAACGATATGAAACACATGCCGGCCAGTCAAGTGTCCAGAGCAGTAGTGCTGGGCTAGCAGGACTCCGGTGAACCGGGCTGTAGCGGACTACTATGGCTCAAGGAGGCACTAGACTACATTTCCCCATAAGAGAGGCTGCTAAGGATAGACAACTAGATTGTCGGATCCCACACATACCAAGCATTTCAATCATACACACAATATGCTCGATATGTGCAAATACAACATGGCATCACAACAAGACTCTACGACTCAGAGTATTTATTCATTAGGCTCCGAAGAGCCAGATATTACAAACATGGGTCTCATGACCCAACATTCAGAGCATACAAGTCAAAGCACATGCGGAAGCTTAACATGTCTGAGTACAGACATCTACAAATGAAAAAGGCTGAGAAGCCTGACTATCTACCAGATCCTGCCGAGGGCACAAGATCGTAGCTGAGGTAACAAGCTAAACGTCGAAGTCCACACGGAACTACTAGCGAGACTGACGTCTCTCTGCAAAACATAAAATAAGAAAACGTGAGTACAAATGTACCCAGCAAGACTTACATCAGAACTATCTACATATGCATCGGTACCAAAAGGGGGTGGTGGAGTTTAACTGCAGCAAGCCAGCTTTGACTCGGTGGCTATCCTAGGCTACAATCGCAAGTAACTCTTTTGAGGTGGCGCACACGAGTCCACATATTCACCTTATCAATACACCACTATGGATCCGCTCCCGTCTCCCTATGAGAACGCCATCCATAGCACTCACGCTTATCTTGCGTATTTTAGAGTATCCACTTTCACTTGTCTATGAACTGTTATAGGCAACCCAGAAGTCCATTTCCGCGGACACGGCTATTCGAATAGATCATATTAACCCTGCAGGGGTGTACTTCGTCACACACGCTCTCGCCACTTACCACCATGTACACATCGTGTACCTCGGCAACCTTCAAGCGGAAGCCTGGCGAGGGAGTCGGCCACAGCCTACCTAAAAACTCAACTCTCTAGTCCAGGTTTATCGCCTATTTAGGTTCCATCCGCAGGGAGTCCGGCCGAGGTTTCCACATACGGCCCCAAACGATGTATGCAGGGTTCCCGAGACACCAAACAGGCGCCCGGTACACCGTGCCACGTGCCTACCGCATCACAGCCCACCCCTCGGTCAGCGCTGTCCACGGCCTCCAGCATACTACAAACACCAGAAACTACTTGCAACTCCTGGACAGAGGACAAGGGTGATTAAGAAGCCGAGAGGGTCCATTGGTTTCGGGCCCAATGCGTGGTAGTAACTGTATCATGGATCACAAACACAGAACTCAGTTCCTGAGGACGGCTTCAATGAGACAACCCACCATGTACTCCTACATGGCCTCTCACCGCTACCTTTACCAAATCGTGTTCACACACTTAGCTCACACACAGTAGGACATGTTCATCACCATTCCAATTCATCCCCGACGAATCAGACCCGACTCAACTCTAAGCAGTAGCAGGCATGACAAACAAGCATGAATGAGTAGGCACATCAGTGCTCAAACAACTCCTACTCATGCTAGTGGGTTTCATCTATTTACTGTGGCAATGACAGGTCATGCAGAGGAAAAGGGGTTCAACTACCGCAACATGTAACAGTTGAATCGATGTTGTCCTAATGCAGTAGAAGAGAGCAGGAGCGAGAGAATGGGATTGTATCGGAATGAACAAGGGGGTTTTTGCTTGCCTGGCACTTCTGAAGATATTATAGTTCTTCATCGGTGTCATCGATCACGTCATCGGAGCATCGGCTACTAAGAGGTGACGGTTAGCGGCAAACAGAGAAGGACACAATCAATGCAATGCGACAATATGATGCATGGTCATGACATGTCAAGAATGTTATGATTTACACTAATGCATCTAGCAACAGTTTAAATGAGGTCCATATGAACTAAGGGTTCATATGCAAACTCCATATTTAGCATTTATAATGTCATTATCATGTTTTCACCTATACAGCAGGTATAACTTAGTTTGACATGCATGAAAATGATACAGATGGATAGATTGCATTTTTCTGATCATTTTTCATATATAAATTATTTCATTCTGAGCTACGGTTGATTTTATATGATTTTTAGAAGTTTATACTATTTTCTGGAATTTCCTGAATAAACTTAAATCCAAATAATGCTTTACTGCGTCAGCCTGACGTCAGTGTGACATCAGCAGGTCAACTAACCCGGTCAGGTCAAACCTGACCAGTGGGGTCCACTGGTCAGTGACTCAGTCAACTAAGAGGGTTAATTAGCACTAACTAAAAGTTAATCTAAGCTAATTAGTCCATGGACCCACACGTCAGTGGCTGTGTGTTTATACTTAAGTTAATTTATCACTTAGCTAATTAACAGGGGCCAGGGCCCACTAGTCAGTGGCTAACCTAACTAACCTAAATAGGATTAGCCCTAACTAACTTAGTTAGTCAGGCGGGGCCCGCATGTAAGTGAGAGCGAGAGGTCAAACCTCTGGTCAGACGGGGTCAAACCCCAGGTCGAACGGGTCAAACACGCCGGCGAGGCCCGAGACGGCGGCGCGGCTCGGAAAACGCCCACAGGGCACGGACGAGGCCGTTCTTGGGCTCATTGGAGAGCTCTTGCAGGCGCGCGTCGAATGGTGGTAGTGGCTGGGCCTGTGGTGACCAGAGTCGACGGCGGCGAGCTCTTTTACGGCCGCCGGAGTTCGGGTGGGTGCGGGGTTAGCGCTGCGGCTTGCAAACAAACTGGCTATCGCGCTAGCGTTGCTCTACGGGACGTCGCGAGTGCAACGGACGCACGCGCGGGGCCATTTGGTCGCCGGAGCCACGGCGGCGACGAGCTCATGCGGCGGCGAGCTTCGGGCATGGTGGCTAGTCTAGCTAGAGCTCAAAATCGAGCACGGGAGTAGGGGGAAACAGTTCAGGGGCTCACAGTGATCTCAAGGGAGGACTCGGCGGGCTCGAGGAGGCGGAGACGGCGGCGAATCAAATGACGGCATTCGTCGGAGCAGACGAGGAAGATGGCGACGGTGACGATGCTGCAGGGCATCCGCGGGCGCGTTCTTCGGCTTGGAGCTTCACGGCATCGAGGCGGAGCTATAGGTCACAACCATGGGGCAAGGGGACGGTGGTGGGCGCGGTGCTTTGCGGCGGCGGGCACCGGCCGGTTTGGGCGGCCGTGAGAGAGAGAGCAGAGGAGAGGAGGGCCATGGGAGAGAGTGAGAGAGGTCCATGGGGGTGCGTGGCGACGCGGGAGAGATCCAGGGTGACGGGGACGCAGGCAGGCAGGGTGGAGGTGGCCGGGGCGCGTGCCGGCGCGCTGCGTCCACGCGCTCTGCCTACTGGCCTGGGGAGGAAGACGACAGGAAGGAGGAGGTGGGCTGGGCCGAATCTGCTAGGCCACCAGGTAAGTGGGCCTCAGGTAAGTCTCTGCTTCCTTTTTATTTCTTTCTGTTTTCTATTTTTGCTATTATGTTTTGATTTAGTTCAAAGACCAAACCATTTTCAAAATTCATGAAAATAATTGTGTAAATTAAATGGACTTATCCAAAGCTACACAACAATTTCCAGAATTATTGAACAAATATTTATTATATAACAAATATAGATCCAATTCAAATATTTATTGGATTAATTCAAAGGCCCAAAATAAATATGTTAAACCTTCCAAAAATATTGGTTTGAATTTTATTCTTGCCAATATTTTTCAAGGTTTAACAGGAACATTTTCTTTGGCTTCTTTGAGAGGATTTTAATGTTGATCATTTTTAAAAGGTTTCTGAGGCTTTGAAAATTCCTCAATTCAAATTTCATTTGAATTTAAACATGATGCATGGAGGCAAGAAAAATCAAGCAAGGGCTGATCTGGGGCTGTGACACCTAACCCCAATTAATATGATGCTCAAGGCTCCTTCCAGCCGGCCAAGGAAATAAAAAAGATACCTCTGGACCCGGAGAACCTGGAGAGGTTTGCTGTCATTGGTACAAACCTAGACAGCAAATAGGAAGGCGAGCTCGTCGACTTCCTCCGTTTGAATTGGGACATCTTTGCATGGTCCCCAAAGGACATGCCAGGTGTTCCGAAGGATTTCACCGAGCACAAGCTACACGTCCGAGCGGACGCAAAAACAGTCAAGCAACCTCTCCGCCGACTGTCGGAGGAAAAGAGAAGGATTGTGGGAGAAGAGATAGCCCGGCTTCTGGCAGCCGGCTTCATTATGGAGGTGTTTTTTCCAGAATGGCTTGCTAACCCGGTCCTGGTGTTGAAGAAAAACAATAAATGGCGCATGTGTATAGATTACACCAGCCTCAACAAAGCCTGCCCCAAAGATCAGTTTGCCTTACCTCGAATCAATCAAGTGATAGACTCCACAGCCGGATGCGAGTTGTTGAGTTTCTTGGATGCCTACTCAGGCTACCATCAGATCAAGTTGGATTGAGCCGACCGCCTGAAGACCGCCTTCATCACACCATTCGGAGCTTTCTGCTACCTGACTATGACATTCGGCTTGAGAAACGCCGGTGCCACTTTTCAGCGTTGCATGCAGAAATGCCTCCTCAAGCAACTCGGCAGAAATGCCCACGTCTATGTAGACGATATTGTGGTGAAGACGGAGAAGCGCGGCACCCTGCTGGAAGACCTCAGAGAAACATTTGACAATTTGCGCCGGTTTCAGATCAAGCTCAACCCTGGGAAATGCGTGTTCGGAGTACCAGCCGGCCAGCTTCTAGGCTTCTTGGTCTCCGAACGCGGCATCGAGTGCAACCCAGTGAAGATCAAGGCCATTGAGAGAATAGAGATTCCTACCAAGCTGCGAGACGTCCAGAAGTTTACTGGGTGCCTGGCCTCCCTGAACCGCTTCATCAGCCGGTTAGGAGAGAAGGCTCTCCCCCTGTACCGACTCATGAAAAAGTCCACCCACTTCGAGTGGAACGACCAAGCAGACCAAGCTTTCCACGAGTTGAAGAAGATGCTGACCACGCCGCCTGTCTTGGCGGCGCCGACTGAGAAAGAGCCCATGCTCCTTTACATTGCCGCGACTAGCCGAGTGGTCGGCACAGTCATTGTGGTCCAACGCCCAGAAGAAGGCCGGGCTCAGTTAGTCCAGAGGCTGGTGTATTATTTGAGCGAAGTACTATCCACCTCGAAGCAAAACTACCCGCACTACCAGAAGATGTGCTATGGAGTATACTTTGCTGCCCAGAAGCTGAAGCCCTACTTTCAAGAGCATCCCATCACGGTCGTATGTACTGCCCCGCTCGCCGAGATCATAGGCAGCCAGGATGCATCCGGCCGTGTGGCTAAGTGGGCCATTGCGCTGGCTCCTTACACGATCTTCTACCAGCCTCGCACCGCCATCAAGTCCCAAGCATTGGCTGACTTCCTTGTCGACTGGGCCGAGACCCAGTACCTACCGCCGACTCCCGACTCCACTCATTGGCGGATGCACTTCGATGGATCCAAGATGCGCACCGGCTTGGGAGCCGGCATCGTCCTCACCTCTCCCAAGGGCGACAAACTTAGATACACATTGCAAATTCATTTGGCCGCCTCCAACAATGTGGCCGAGTACGAGGCGCTCATACACGGGCTCCGGCTAGCCAAAGAGCTCGGCATTCGCCGGATCCTGTGCTATGGCGACTCGGATCTGGTAGTCCAACAATCATCCGGCGACTGGGACGCCAAGGACGCAAACATGGCGAGTTACCGATTCCTCGTTCAGCAAATCAGCGGATACTTTGAAGGATGCGAGTTCCTCCACGTGCCACGGGCCGACAACGAGCAAGCAGATAACCTGGCACGAATCGGCTCCACCCGACAAGCTATACCAACCGGCGTCTCTCTTCAACGCCTCCTCAAACCGTCTGTCAAGCCGTCTCCAGAATCAGACTCCATCTTCGTACCGCCTGCCCCTGATGCAGTCGGACCCGACTTGGGGAACCCAGCAGGCGGCTCGGGGACTTCGACAGGTGGCCCGGGGACTGCTGTAGTCGCACCCGGCTCGGGGACTTCAGAACCTGGCCCGGGGACTGCAGCAGTCGGCCCGGGGACTGCAACGACACAACAGGCGGTGGCCGACTCCAACTCTTCACCACCCAACCCACCCACCATGGTCGCAGTAGCCGTATTGGCGATAGAAGAAGTCACAGCCCCATCATGGGCCCAACCCATCCTCAACTTCCTAGTAAACAGAGAGCTGCCGACTGATGAGATCTCGGCAAGACAAGTTCAACGCCGAGCCGGAGCATACACAATAATAAATAGATAACTCGTTAAGCGCAGCGTCACTGGAGTCTTCCAGCGCTGCGTCGAGCCAGAGGAGGGCATAGCAATCCTCAAGGACATCCACCAAGGCGAATGCGGCCACCACGCGGCCTCAAGATCACTTGTCGCCAAAGCTTTCCGCCATGGTCCTTCTGGCCGACTGCTTTGGAAGACGCCAAGGAATTAGTCAAATGCTGCAAAGGTTGCCAAGTCTTCAGCTCCAAGCAACACCTGCCGGCTTCTGCACTCAAGACCATCCCCCTCACCTGGCCCTTTGCCGTCTGGGGGTTGGACATGGTGGGCCCATTCAAGACGGTGCGCGGCGGCATGACACATCTGCTTGTCGCCGTGGACAAATTCACCAAGTGGATTGAAGCGAAGCCAATCAAGAAGCTGAACAGGCCGACTACCGTGACATTCATCGCAGATATCACCAACCGGTATGGCATACCACACAGCATCATCACCGACAATGGCATGAATTTTGCCAAAGGAGCACTGGCACGTTTCTGCGCGACACAGGGCATCCGACTGGACTTAGCGTCCGTTGCCCACCCGCAGTCAAACGGCCAAGTCGAGCGAGCAAACGGCCTCATCCTCTCCGGCATCAAGCCCCGACTAGTCGTACCACTGGAGCGTTCGGCCGGCTGCTGGCTCGATGAGCTGTCGGCTGTCCTCTAGAGTCTGCGTACTACCCCGAACAAGTCAACCGGCTTCACTCCTTTCTTCCTTGTATATGGTGCCGAGGTTGTCATCCCAACTGACATTGAGTTCGACTCACCTCGGGTCACCATGTACACGGAGGCGGAGGCCAAGGAAGCGCGAGAAGACGGCGTTGACCTGCTGGAAGAGGGCCGGCTGGTAGCACTCAGCCGGTCCGCCATCTACCAGCAGGGTTTGCGCCGTTACCACAACCGGAAGGTCAAGCCAAGATCCTTCCAAGAAGGCGATCTTGTGCTCCGGCTGATCCAGCGAACAGCCGGCCAGCACAAGCTCTCGGCCCCTTGGGAAGGCCCCTTCGTCATCAGCAAGGCCCTAGGCAACGACTCCTACTACCTGATCGACGCACAGAAGCCGAAGGCACGCAAGAGGGATGATTCCGGCAAGGAGTCGGAACGACCATGGAACGCCAATCTCCTCAGAAGATTTTACACTTAAAAAGCAGTATGTACCACGCTACCTTTTGTATTAAGTACAAGACGACGGGCCCCCCGAGGTGCACTCGGGGACTACCCTCTTTTATCTATGTATGACGAGTGTCATACCTATGAATGTATTATTACATTTGATTTTCCGTCCGGCACCGGGTTCGATCAGTCGGCCCGGGGACTTGCCGCCTTGAGTTATATTAAAGTTCTACCTGCAGTCAGACAAGTAGTGTGCCGGCACCCGAGCCCCCTCTTGTTGAAACTCGCAGCTCGAAGAACCGACTGTCCGACTGGCAAGAGTCAAAGGCAGGAAAGGATACCCACACGAAAAACGGCTAAGGACTAACGAACTTATATAACACAAGCCGACCTCCCACCCCGCCTACCGACTGTCAGAACAGCCGGCTGGCCGGCTTCCCATTCACCTTGCTACAATCCAAGAAAGCTAGAGTACTTGCCCTCCCAAACGGCCAAGCCCTTCCCCAGCCACAGACTGCAGAGCAGCTGTCCGGCTGGGAAGGCGGCGACCAAGGGAGGGCGGCAAAGGAAACAGCCAAAAGGATGAAAAGCAAGAACAATTGGAAGCCAAGCACATGCATGATTATATTTACACAAAAGGCCTTCAACAGGCCGGCAGTCAACATAGTTTGAATACACCCCCAGTGGGTGGCGCAAACTTAACAAAACATTGTTCAAAGAGTAATTAGCAGGAAAGCAAAGGCGGCGGATCAGGCTAAGGGCGCAACAGGCGAGCCGGGCTGGTCGGTGGAGACGGCAGTGCCGGCTGGAGGAGTGGCTGGCTGGCGAGTCTCGGCTTGATCATCACCGGCTGCAGGCGGCGCGCTCGCACGCGCCTCGTTGCTGGAGGCACGATCAAGTTGAGGCTGGCCGGTTGCTCCATCGTCTGGCACGGCGTCTTCACCATCCTCTCCCACCTCCTCTTCGCCCTCGTCGCTGGAGTCGATCTCCTCTGTCGAGTCCTCACCATCCGCTGGGTTCAGCCCGAACCACTCCTCCGGCTGAGCAATGTCGTCATCATCCACCTCAGGAGCAAAGGCGCTGTTGTCGGTGTAGTCGGTGATCGCCGAGGCGCGCTGGATGATAGCCGGCCGCACCGCCTCCAGCTCTGTGTCGGCCTCCTACCGCAAGGTGGCCAGCTGGTCCAAGCTCAGCTCAGGATACCAAGCTTTGACGAACTCCAGCGCCCGCCTGGCGCCTGACCGAGCTGCAGAAGCCTTCCAGGCCTCGAAGCGGCCAACCGCTACCTCCAGCCAGTCGGCAGTCCGACTGGGGGTACGGGGAACCACCTCGTCGGGCCAGAGGGCGGCCAGCACTTGCGCCCCAACGCGCTGAAGACGGCGGAGCATGCGGTGAGCCGGCTGGAGGCGGGCTTGGATCGCCAGAAGCTGTTCCTCAAGCGACCGACGAGCATTCGGCGCGATCTCAGCGCCAGCCTGCCTTTGCGCCTCGCGTTGGGCCTCGATGACTTGGCTGGCGGCAGTGGAGTAACTAGGGAAGTACTCTACACAAGTAAGAAAGGAAGAGAAAAACACAAAGTCAGAGAATGGACCAAATGGCAAGCGGCAAGCAAGGAACGAAGAAGAAGAAGGCCTACCGTCAACCAAGTCTTCGATCTGGCCGTAGCCGTTGATCAGCGACTGCCTTGCCTCAGCCCAGCTCGCCGCCTCGGTCTCGTACTCGGCTTGGAGGGCGGCCTCGCTGTCCTAAACCGCCTTCAGGGCCGCCTTATGGCTCTCCTCCTGGTTGGCCAGCTTCTTGAGCAAGCGGTCACGCTCCTGAGCCAAGGCGTCGAACTCGGCTTCCTTGGCGCGAATGGCGGTCTGGGTCCCACCCAACTGCTCCCTCAGGTTGGCATTTGCCTCTGCAGATATGGCAAAGAAGAAAAAAGCAATAAGAAAGAAGTCGCCAGGGAAGATCCGGCCCGACTGCTCGGCAGTCTGCCCGAATCTCGGGGACTACACCCAGTGGGTGCGCTGACGCGCCCCCACGTGAGATAAAAGATGAAGTACTTACTCCGGCTCTCAGTTAGATAAGCGGTCTTCTGGGTCAGCTCCCGAGCCTGGGAGTTGAAGGCAGCCGCGCGGAGGTTGTGGTAGTCCTGCAAGTAGGACAGAGAAGCGAATAAGAACAACGGGGCGGCGGGTGCCGGCGGATCCTCCCGCCGATCCAACCACGGAGGCAGCAACGGTCCGCTCAAGAGAAAGCGGAGCCCTGATTGATGAATCAAGACAAGGACTTAGAAGAAGAATGTCGACAAAAAAGAAGGAATACGCGAGAAGATTGACACTTACGCCGAAACCATCTGTGGCTGCTTCACCACCTTGCGGAAGCGGGCAGCCTTCGCGGCCGCCTCGTCCCGCTTGGTCACTGCCGCCCCGCTCTTATGCCTCTTCAGCCGACTGCCGAATAGGCTCGGCACGGCCCGGCGCTTCTGCGCGCCGCCTCGGGCAGCCGGCGCGGCAGATGAACCCGCGCCAAGGTCGGACGCCGGCTGGCGGTGCGGGACGATTTGTGCCTCGTCATCGTCCGGCCAGTCGTCGAAGCTGGCTCCAAGCCCGGAGCTGCCTGCTTTGCCGCCTGCTTCGCCGCCTCCCCCCTCGGTGTTTTCATCCATAGCGGTCGCCCCCAAGTCAGGGTCGTCCAAGTCAGCGCCGCCCGGTCGGGGAGAAATTGGCGCTCCGCCCCCGCTGCCCCGGCAGCCGGTCGAAGGAGAGGGCTCTGCCAAGACAAACCGACTGGTAAGAGTCGGCCAAGAGAAACTTGGTGACAAAAGTAAAGAAGAGAAAATAAAGAAAGCTTATCATAGGCGGGGGATGGGCACGGGAGTACGGCTCCTTGCCAAACTACCACTTGTCGGTGAGCTTGCCGTTCGCGAGGTAGTTCACCATGAGAGCTACCTCGGAGTGAGGCATCTCCTTGGTGCACATCCGACTCGGATCGAGTTGGCCGCTTATTTGACAGATCAAATGAGGGCGGCCTTGGAGCGGGAGCACCCAGCGCACCATGAAGGCGGCCAGCAGGTCAGACCCGGTCAGGCCCTCCGACTGGATCATTACACGGAGTCGGGCGACGGCGGCGGCTCCAGCCGGCGACAGTGTTCTGGCCCGATAGGACCACTGGGGCCGCCTCCCAGCCGGCGGGCCGGCTACATAAGCCGGCAAGTTGACGAAGTCGCCTTGCGGGGCGACGTTCTTCACGTAGAAGTAGAATTTGTGCCAGAGCTTCACCGACTGGATCAGCGTGATGGCAGGGAAGGGGTTGTCGGCTACCGGCCTCCGCACCGCGATGAAGGCGCCGCTCTGAGCCGGCACGCCCTGCATGCGGGTGCCGAGCTTGGACTAGAGGAATTCCCCCCAGAGCTCGAGGGTGGGAAGGACGCCAAGAAAGCCCTCACACAGAGTGACGAAGGCAGACAGCAGCACCACCGTGTTTGGAGTGAGGTGGTGCGGCTGGAGCTGGTAGAATTCGAGGAAGGAGCGGAAGAAGGCACTCGCAGGCAGGCCAAGGCCGCGCAGGAAGTGCGAGCGGAAGATTACCCGCTCTCCTTCCTCCGACATTGGCGAGATTTCCTTCTTCAGCGCAAGACGGACCCGCACCTGGTCCTCGCCAGGCAACCGCCGCGTCTTGCGGAGGAAATCGATGTGGTCCGCGTGGACGTTGGAGCCGTCCCAGTCTCCGCCGTGCAACATGACGGCAAGGAGCTGATGAGAAAGGGCGCGGCGATGGCGAAACCACGGCCCCGCGGCGGCGAAGCTATGGGGTAGTGCGAAGACTAGAGGGATGGCGCGGCGGCGAGGGGCTGCTGCGACGGAGAGAAGGAAGAAGAAGATGGCGGAGCGAGGGTGAGCGTGCGAGCGTCTGCCGCTCCCCCTCCTCCCCCTATTTATAGCCTCGTGCGGCGAAGCCGAGGAGGCGAGGCGTGGGGGACGTGGGATTAACTGCACCCACTCCCCCACGTCCCGCGATTATTGCGCCCTAACAGCGTGCGAAAACTGCCGTGGGAAGGCGAATGGCCCATTTTGGGCCACAGGAGATCCACGCCTAGGCCTAGGCATGGAGGTGGGGGGGCCCCGGCCTGCAGCGGCGTCCCGTCACGCGCGTGGGCTGGCAGGCTTTTCCAGCCGGAGGGTGCCATGATGCGCGCGGGCGGCAAGCGGCCGGCCCGCAACCCGGCATGCGCACCAGCTGGCTCCCGCCTTCAGACTTCAAAACCTCGCCAAGACGGCACACCTGATCAAAGCCGGCTCCTAGCTGCTGGCTCTTCAAGATAGGAAGCTGATTGAGCTTCTCGTCCTCCTTTCAGTCTCGAAGCCCAACCAGCTTTGGGGACTACTGTCGGAGTAAATGGCCACAGGTAGCCTAACCGATTCCCCCTGGCTCTCCAAAAATTATCGGGCCAATCGAGCCTCCAAGCACCCAAAGCACAGGGCCGCCTTCCCCTGGCCGGCTATCTCACAGGCCGACTACCAGAAGGCGACCCAACCTCAAAGACCCTCCCGAAGAGAGCCACAAGATGGCCGGCTCCAGGAAGCCGGCCACAAGAGGACCGACTCCAAGAAGCCGGCCACAAGCAGACCGTTTCCCAGAAGCCGGCCAAGACTGCACCCTCAAGGGCTGCACCCACATAACGGTGACGAGACGGGGCGTGGCTATAGTATAGCCTGCCACCCCCGAATCCCGGAGCCCGCGTGGCCACAGTGCGCCGTACGGTTTGGCCATCCCCCGTTGGGCGCGGCACTGTTGCCATGTTGACCATGACGCCACCCACGACAGGCGCCAGTACGGCCTGCGGGCGGCGGGCCCCTTCAGCCAGAGAGACGCTCGAAGGCGGCCCAGCCTCCCCCAATCGCCCTGGGGCATAGCCGGCTCCCAATAGCCGGCTACCTCCCTCCCTCGAAGTATGTGCATCATTAAGGAGACAAGACGAGGTAAGGCTACAGTGAGAGCCCGCCAGGCGGCGGCACTGTAGCCATGCTTACCTCGACAAAGCCCTCGTCATTAGGGGCGGGGCTATAGTAACCGGCCACCGACAAGACCCCCAGGCGGTGAGGCCGGCATCCGGCGGGACCCACCAGTCGGCGGGCCCCAGCAGTCGGCGGAGAAGTCGGCGAATACAAACACTGACGGCTAGGACCCCGTCCAGCCGGATTTGCATTGTACCCCTGGGAGAGCCCCGAACCTGGGTAAGATTCGCCGGCGTGCATGTCTTCGCCTTATCCCGTTTCCAGGCACCGGCGATGTCTTACTGGCTCCCACAATGATAAGCCACCCGTTGGCATATGTCGCACCTACCACCCGACAGTCGAGTAGACATGACATCTAATTGGGCCCCATAGTACTGTGCATGAATCCATTTATCCACCAGGCAAGCTACTACCCTGCCGTTCGCACGCCGCACTCAGCATTTTTATAATCGAAAAACTGTTGGCAGTTCGCTCCTACTCGTTCCCAGACGTCCTTTAACATTATGGCAGTTCGCTCCTAGTCGTCCCGTCCTTTCACATTACGGTAGTTCCACCAATCCTAACCCTCCTCCCAAATCCATGGCGTCCCAAATATCCATGATCAGCGGTGAGTACAAGGTTAGAACCATCACCAGCGATGAGTTCGATGTCACCTACACCCGTTCTTCCGCGACGGTGAAAGGATGCCTTGCTCGCTTGAGACGCATGTTCGAAAACTCAAATGATGAGTGGGTCGCTGGGCTAGATGTTGAGTACAACATAACCCCGGACAAAGAGAAGAATCTAAGGGAGGAAGAGAAGATGAAGCCCGCCATGATCCAGGTTTGCGTGCATGACTTATGCTTGGTCTACCACATATGCCATGCCGATGTTGAGTGCGAGGAATTTAAGAACTTCCTCAAGGGCGGCCGAGTCAAATTCTTTACTGTAGACTTTATGAATGACAGAAGAGTCCTGGATCGGATATGCCTCATTGTAGGAAACCCCTTCAACCTCCAGAAGAATGGGCTGGTGACCTCCCATTTTCAGCCTTAAATTACGACCCTGGCAGGAGCCATGGTTCATCTTTTGTACGGTAAACTGAAGAAACCTCCGCACACGTTTCATCGTGCATGGTGGTGGAATGTACTAGATATAGACCACATCCACTACGCTGCAATGGATGGCTACCTTTGTTTCAATATCTATAAGGGTTGGATGAAGAGCAAGAGCCAAGTGTGCGGTTCAAGGAAACATGTGTCGGCCAAGAGGAAGAGGGACAAGGACGAAGTCGAGGACGTGGACGAGGACTCCGAGTAAGGTGGCAGTGTCGTTGCTCATGGTGGTTCTAATGCAGTGTCTACCAGATTAGTTGCTTAGTTTAATTTCAGGTGTGCTTAGTTTTATTTGAGGTGGGTGTTGTGTTGAGTCCCCAGCAGAACTATGTTATGTATCTTCTCGTTACTTTACCTCTTCAGTACGTACATACTAGTATTTCTTACAGTTCATCTTTTAGTTGGTATAGTACTACCACCCGTTTCTTCACATTATATACATACAATATATATGGCCAACCTCATATAGCCAGCAGTTTAGTTCTCAAAGAATTTCAGGGTGCTTAGTTTTGTCAAAGAATTTCAGGGTGCTTAGTTTTATTTGAGGGGTGTGTTGTGCTGGACACCATTATTGTGACTCAAATCTCTTTTGCCATGTTATAATGACATAAATATCGATGGACCAACATGCCAGCTCTCCCTCTATCTCACTACAGTAAAATAAAGTGTGGGGCCTACTTGAT
This sequence comes from Triticum aestivum, assembly GCF_018294505.1. Classification (NCBI taxonomy): domain Eukaryota; kingdom Viridiplantae; phylum Streptophyta; class Magnoliopsida; order Poales; family Poaceae; genus Triticum; species Triticum aestivum. The sequence continues at coordinate 161,071,887 of NC_057802.1, forward strand.
CCCAACAGCGTTCTTATTTTCCTGTAAAATTATTCGCTTGGTTACTCCTGACAAGCGGGGCCACACTTATCATTGTGAGAATCGACTTATTTTTGTCATGTAACATGGTCAACGGGTTTGACGTGAAAATAACAATGTCAAATGGCATTTTTGAGCAAACATCTAACTTAACGATGGCATTTTTGAGATATCTAATTGCATTTTTGAGCAGGCACCTCACGGATCAATGGCATTTTTCAGTAGTTGTAACTTCTAATGGCAAAACTGAGTAGTGATACACAACTAGAGGCATAAATAATAAGAACCCAAGAATTAAATAGGTATGCTAATTTCTTTAATGGAATTTAGCACCCCATTTAAGCACGTACTAGCTTTTTTAATAGTACTATATGCATAATTTGGCGACGAGCGCTCTCTATATGTACCACCTTTTTTCTTTAATTTCATCTTGTTAGTTTTGCTCCATGGCGCAATTCATTGATACTACTACTGTACAAAAGTATACATTTTTAAAAGGCTAGAGGGCGGGGCAGTCTAGCTTGGTCGGTTTCACGAGAGGCGAGGGCCTTTGTGATTTGTCATTACTGCTGGAAGGCGGGACCTTGTGATTTGACTGCTCGTATAAATGTGCTGACGACCTGAGGAGGAGCAAAGAACCGTGCGGTATACTCAAGTTTTCCACTGGAGTACAACGAAGGAGCACGAAACACGGCAGCCCAGTGCCATATGGCGATAAAAATGATCTAATTTGCTAGTCATCTCATTGTTAGCATTGTTCTATTCATGCCTCGCAGAGAACATGACATGTGCGGCGAAACACCCAAAGCAAAAGAAGAAACACAGGAGCAAAAGAAGAAGGAAGATTATCACCCCCAAAAAAGAAGGAAGACGCACACACAAGTCTGGGGCGCTGCTCTCACTACATGAAGGGTTGCTGGCCGCAGAGTCGTAACTGCTTCTTCATCGCCTCCACGACCTCCATCTCCTTGCGCGTCTCCTCCGCCATCTTCTTCATTCTGTCCATGACGCGGGATTTCTCAATGCGAGCCTTCATCATCTATTCCACGGCCGCATTACATACCTTGACAGCAGCCGGGTGCTCGATGCGGAGCTTCGCCAACTCCTCCTTCTGTTCCATGACGAGGGCCTGCGGCATCTTCATCGAGGAACTACTATTCTCATGCAGCTTCTTCCAGCCGGCGTTCTCCTCCTTCAGAAGGTCGAGCTCGTGGCAGAGCTTCGCCTTGTCCTCCTGAAGTTGCAGGATTTCGCCGGTCTCCTTCTTCTCCGAGGCAATGCTCTTCTTCAGCAGCATCACCAAGCCGGCGGCCAACTCCCCCTGCTCATTGAGCTCAGCGGGCATGTCGTCGAGGCTCTCCTTCAGCAGCTCCACCATGCCATGGGTGAAATCCTTCTGCTTATTGAGGTGCTTATTGAGATGATCGGGCATGTCGTCGAGGGATAACGACTCCAGCGCCGCCAGCTCGGCATGTTCGCCTCCGCGGCTAGGGCGCTCCTGGGAGCCATCGCCTGCCTGTGAGAGATCATTCGAGGTCTCTGCGTGGCGGCGAGCCCTCTCTTTTTTTTCTGCAGCCTTGGTTGCCGCTCCCTTGTTACGAGTAGTTCTCGACCTAGAACTCTGCACACCGGCCATGGCAAGGACGGACAAAGAAGAAGGAATTATGAGGAGGAAGGTACAGTAATTTTCGGTTAGGTAGTTCCCCTTTTTATAACCTAAGTACTAGCACTAGTACTAAAACCTACATAGTGGGAACACGTTCAGGTTTGGTACGTACTAGTAGGTGTGAGCAGGCTTGCACTAAATTGTAGCACTAGTACTTTCGAATGTGATGGGAACAAGGTAAAGATTAATTGATGGTATTGGTTTTGAGGCCCGAAATGCCTCCCGATGAGTTTAGTGGAACATAAATTTCAAGTACTCCCTCCATCTCAGTTTACAAGGCTTGCACGTGTATCTAGGTCATCAATGTAACTTATATAAAATAAATTGTTTAACATAAAAAATATTTCATTAAAAATAGAATATTTGAAGTTTGTAATGATATATTTTTCGTAATCTATCCCTCTTATTAAGTTGGTCAAATTAACGACCTAGGTACACGTGCAAGACTTGTAAACTGAGATAGAAGGAGTACTACACTGCTCAAATGCAGTCGCACAAGTCAGTGATGTAACTGGTCGTACATGTCAGACCAAGCCGATGTGTGTCCCTTCGGTGAGACGCGGGTCCGACCGTCTGTCCGTTGGTGCGACCGACCGTAAAGTATTACGCGATGGAGACTTCTGGTTGTGGCTTCGGTTGATTGTCACGACCAAGCATTCTAAAACTAGTGATAAATCAATTACTATCTTTTTCCAAACGACCAAGTATTTTCACAGGAATACAATACATATAGATGGAGTGATTGTCAAGGTTGCAAACCGACATGGCGTTGCAAGTTCACTGCAGCAGCAACCGACTAGATCACTGCATCGCTGGCGGGGAAGGAGGGCAGCTCACCTCGCCTATGATGCATGCCCAGCGGCGCCGCCACAACTGGTCCCGGGATTTGGCTTCTCCTACCGCCCATTTGAACATTTGCACCGGCTGCTCATGCCATTGCGCAGGCATGCGCATTCTTTCCTCCGCATTCGACTCCATGAATATGATCTCTGCCATTAGCCCTAGCTCGAAATCAACGCGACGATGCCAGATGCTGACATCCCACTGCATCTCTCCCTTGAGATTGACTTGTGCCTCCGCCTTGTGCTGCGCCAGGCGCAGCTCCTTGGAACTTCTCTCCAATTGATGCGACGCTTCCTCGATCCGATTTGCCCTTGCTGCCCACCACCTGAAACGCAGCCCTGGCATGTCCTCCGGCGCCACCGATCTGTGATTCCAGATCAATGGATCCCCTCTAGAACACATGTGGGTTTTGCTCAAAGGCGGCAGTGTGCGGGCCGCAGCGAGAGGGCAGCCCGCGGGATCCTGGGATCTAAGAGATTGTCCATGGCGGGATCCGGTGGGCGAGGCGGGGAGGCGAGCCTAGGCGTTGGGAGAGCCCTACGAGGCTAAGATAAAGATAGTACTACTCCACTCCGTCCATATTTAAATACAAAGGCCACCAACAGTAGCCCTGGCAAAAATTGATCATGCTGCCTGCGTCCTGGTTTATTGGCCCCCTTTTTTTGTGCCACTTTTTATGACATGCATAAATATCATGTTACTTACAAATATGGTCAAAATCAGCACAAAACACGAAGGAGACCAATGGAAGTACTAGCAACCCATGATTTAACTACTCGCATGCACGCAGTGGAGTAGTAATGTCTTTCTTCCGCCCTCATGTCCACTCAATTTGCATGCGCTGTATTAATTGACCATCAATGAAGTGAAGGACTTTACACGTGTCAAATTATCACATGGGTGGATCTTCGTACAAAAATGCGTCCGCCCGTGTACCCACGTGTGCGTGCGAGGGAATGAGTGCATGCGTGGCGTGCGTGCACATCTCCGCTTCGTGCATGTACCGCCAGTGTGGCTCAGAGAGGACGAGTACATTCTTCTGGAACCAGCAGCACATCACTGTGATCAATCCACACAAGGAGGTCGCGACAGCGCCTCCACATGTGCCACGTGGCTTCATGAACTGTAAGAGAGACACTGTGTAGCATGCCATTGGAATTCTAATTTACGTGTTTTGCACATACTCGAAGTACTAGTAAGGTACACGTGCATTGCACGCATCAGATTTGGCAACCAAATTATGAATAAATACCACACTATAGCATGTAAGCTCTGAGTAATATATGCCTGATGTAAACCTTCGTTTAATTCTTATAGTTCATCTCATTCAAAATCAATTAGTTTTTATAAAAAAAGCTAGGGCCTCTTTGATTCATAGGATTTCCAAAATGCGGGAATAGGGAAAACATGGGATTAGAGTGGAATGTCGTCTTGAATCCTACAGGATTGACGAGTGTTTGATTGTGCATAGAAAAAACGCAGGATTCTTTCAAAGAGGTTTGAGTGGATGGGATGTTTCCTATGAAATCTAGTGCAAATGAATCCTATGGAAAAATTCCTATGGTTTACAATCCTACGAATCAAACAACCAAGATAGGAAAAATTCCTAAGGATTATAATCCTCCAAAATTCCTTTGAGAATCCTTTGAATCAAAGAAGCCCTTAATCTATTTTATGATTCATGGAATTGTGCGTTGTAAAGCATAAAGTAAAAAAAACAAATAATGGCAATTCAACTAGAAAAAAAGTTTGGGCAGTTATGATACGGAAGATTCTAGAACAAAGGAGAAGCACTTGTGTTTTGAGGTTTGTGCATTATGCTTAAGTTCAACCATGGAGTCTGCTAGATTGTACATGTGGCAAAATCCGGTGGGGGCTAGAAGATGGTGCGAGGGGCCAAGTGGAGGGACACTATGAAGGAGTGCACAAGTGCGAGATCAATATTTAAAGAGAGGGGCGAGAACGTGTGCTGTTGCACGCAGTGGCGGAGCCATGAAAAATAAATGAGCTAGGGGGCCAAGCATTGCTAATCCTTTATGAGGAGGGCCAATTCATCAACTTAAACCATTTTACCAGCAATTGTCTAAAGATCACATTCATATTAGCCTCGATATATAGTGATGTTAGGGGGGCAGGGCCCTTGCTGCCCCCTGTCTTCGCCACTGTGCGCGCGTCTAAGAGATGAAGCGGAAGGCATGGATGATGAGAGGGGGACGTTGGATATATAATTAATGTGGGTGTATTAGCTATGTAATCCTATATAGAGAGGTATAGATTGATCAATGTGGACGTGGGAAAGAGGGTGAGACCTCACTAGATATACAGATTGATCAGTTTGTGTGGAAAACTGTGAAAGACCTAGCTATATATACACACACATAGAGGAACATCGATCGTTGCGCATGCACGTGAGAGATAAAGAATGCCCGATATGATGGAGAGGGGGGGTGTGCGTGCATGCATGGGAGACCGACATGAAGAAAAAGATTGCATGTGTGCGATGGATAATGCCGACTGGTAGTGTGTGTGCATGCATGCACGAGAGAAGTTTGTGGTACAATTATAAAGAGAAGACGACTGTGTGGGTGTAAAAGACTAGGTAAGGTCAGAATCAATGTAAAGTTGAATTCAAATATTTGAATAAGAGATCATGATGTTTGAAACCCATGCATGCATGAATATAACTGAGATATGCGCGTTGTGGTTTGGAAACGAGCATGCTATATTGTATACACATTGAACAAGGTGAGACTGATTTGAATTTGAGATACCGATGGCAGACATCGTTTGGCCACATTGCATCCGTGCATGGACACACTATTCTAATTGGAGATGATGGGTGGCTTTCGCATCACATATCTATATCTATAGCCCTATATATATTATATTTTCTATTTTTTATATAGTGTGCGGATAACTTTAACTTTGAAAGATGGTCGTTCGATGAGGCCAATCCGACGGTGCAGAGATGGCAAATTTGAGCACTACTGGCCGTTGGATATCATCTAGATTCCACCAGATTTTTCCACATGTACAATCTAGAAGACTCCATGCTTGAACTTAAGCATAATGCACAAACCTCAAAACACAAGCACTTCTTCTTTGTTCTAGAATCTTCTGTATCATAATTGCCCAAATATTTTCCTACATGATTTGCCATCATTTGTTTTTACTTTATGCCTTACAACGCACAATTCCATGAATCTAAAAATAGATTAGCTTTCTTATAAAAACTACATGATATTGAATGAAATGAACTATAAGAATTAAACGAACAACTACATCATGCATATATGACTCAAAGCTTACATGCTATAATGTGGTATTTATTCATAATTTGGTTGCCAAATCTCATGTGTGCAATGCACGTGTACCTTACTAGTCTAAATGGTGTTTGTGTGTGTGTTGTGCGTGTTAAACACATTGTACGTAGTATATCATACATGGTTTAGATTCCGAACATCTAGCTAGAGCATGCATGTACTATGATTTGAATTCAACATAAAATGGATACATATATTTGAATTTGAGATCGTATGTACATGTAGTTTGTATTTATATTGGAATTTACTTCTCCTATATTCATGTCATGTGTTGTGAAGATAAGATTTAGATGGTTGTATAACTAACCCGAGTACAATCCAATTCAAACAGGGAAAATGTACTCAAATTTAGTCCATATGCTAGACAACACACATTGTTTTTTTATTGTTGAGGGAAGTGCAAATTGTTTTGGTATTGTACACGTTATGTTTGTTATCCCGTTTTTTTATTTTTTTTGTTGTATTTGAATGCATTTCTAGTAATATAGTAAAACGGGACATGGCTCTCTCAAGTGATGAGGTGCGAATTGTCTTTTTTTTGGGTACACGTTAAGCTTGTTCTCCCAAAATTTCAAGCCGCGCCTTGTTATGCCAAAATTTCAAGTTAGCGTCTCTGTCTACCGTGCTGTGAAACTCTCGCCTCTTCAACCCGCGCCTTGTTACCCCGAAATATTTAAGATATATCTTTGTCTCATTGTGCTCCGACAACTCCCTCCATGTCAACCTGCGCCTTGCTATTCCAAAATTACAACGCGCGTGAAAACTCCCACCTCCTGTGAAATCCCGACACGCGAAGTGCCCGTGATACCCCTGAACCAAAAGAAGCGCCTAGCTCAAATCGGTGGGGGTACTTTCGTAGCTTACCCCACATTTCGGACAAGTGCGTCCCTAAGCCATGGTTCCCCACTCCCATCCCATCCGCCCACCCATTCGTACACCGAGGCCGCGAAAACCCGCGAAGCCCCACACCCTCCTCCATCCGCCACCCAGCCGGAGCCTCTTCCCCGACGACGTCATCCACTGCAACACCTCGACGTCCCTCATCCACCGTATCGGATGAGGATTCGTCGTCGATCTTGTCGTCCCGCCGGTTCAGCCACCCCATCCTCCACCTCCAAGGAGCTGCCCCGACGTTCCCCTCGTCTTTTGCACCACCTCCATTCCCACACCGCGGTCTTCACCTGCACAACCGGAAGAGCATCATCATCACCGTTTCCTCGGATGAAGCTGAGGCCTAATCGGTGCCACCAAAGAGGTTGTACACTAATCGCTACATTTTCTTCTTGATTCGATCTCACCGTGTTGCCGGCGCTCAGTCCTGAGCCGACACAGCGCGGCTCCATCCACGGCGGCGTCGCTGGCCACTTCCTCCACGGTGTCGCTCCCTCGGCGGCGACGTCCACACCAGTAGGAGCTGCTGCTGCTTTAGCTCTCGCGCCGCTGCTCTGCTCTTGCTCTCGGTCCCCTGCTTGGTTTGCTATTGCTCTTGCTCTTGCTCGTGCTGCTGCTCTCGCTCTTGCTCTTGCTTGCGATGCTGCTCCAATTTAGCTACACTTCAGTCGACTGAATCGACTTTTGAGTCAGTCGATTTTCAGGGGGTGGGGGGCCTCGCCGGAGTTAAGGAAGAACCAGCCGCAGCGGGGAGGGGGGTCGCCGAAGAGGTACCCCACTATCTATCTTAGGGTTCAGGGTGGGGGCGCTGGTCGCCGGCGGTGGTCGCCGGCGGTGGTGGGGCGATGGCGTGGGGATCGCCGGAGAAA
>NC_057802.1:161079774-161088020 GCF_018294505.1 Triticum aestivum
AAAGCTCGGCACGGGGGGGGGGGCTAGAGGGATGGCCAGGGAGGCGCCGGACCGACAGTGGGTAGTGGTTTAGGGGCGGGCGGGGCGGCGCACCGCCGGCTGTGGGCCGCGGGGGCGGCGGTTTGGTCGGTGGTGGCTGGCGGCTCAGCGGGTGGAGGTTGAAGATGAACTGCAGGCCCTTGATTTCATATCCAACGGCTGGAAAATCGACTGGCCAAAGATGAAAAATTCAGTCGACTGACGTGTAGCCTCACCTGATGCTGCTACATGAGCAGCTGCCCTGGCTCTCGCACGCGCTGCTGCTGCTACTGCTTTTCTGCTACTAGCTAGTGAGTTCAGTTTCGACAGCAAAATTCAGTTTCGACAGTTAAGTTCAGTTTCGACAGTTAAATTCAGTTTCGACAGTTAAGTTCAGAGATGAGCAGCTGATGTATTTTACATCTAGCACTTAGTGGTTATGTATTTTACGTCATCTATTGGAGATGCTATTAGAATTCCACTCAGGTTAACATTGTCTCTCCTGTCCTGCTTTAGCCTCGGCGTCGTACAACTCACCGGAGCTGCTCCAACGATGAAACCCTCCATCACAGCGGAGCAGTACCCCGGGCTCCATCTCAAGATGCCTAAGATCTTCTTCCCCTCCTCCGACAGCCAAGTCAACCGGAGAATCCTCACCGACCAACCCAATCACGCTGAGATCGGCATGGCTTCGCCAAAGAGGTTGTACACTTGTTGCATCTCTTTTTTACTCTACATGTTATATATATTGTCCACTGAGCACACGCAGTAACGTGAAATACGATTAGTTTCTCCTACTATATGACAAGCAGTGAGGTACCAGGCAACTTAGCTATCCGTGATGAACTCTCTTGAACGCCATCATTATTTATCTCTGTGTGTTTGAGCTGTGCATTTGTCGATGGACCTGGGAGTTGAGCTAGTAGGGCAGTGGCCTGGGTCCAAAGTAGTATGAGTAGCATAAAAACATTTTTTGAGTGTAGGTTTTTCCTTGCTCAAGCCTGCCTACTAGAATCGCCAGTGCTTGAAAGGAAAATTGAAGGAAAAACATAGGGATTGGAAAGTTTCCTATGGTACTACTATTCATGCATTTGGTTCAAAGGAATGGAGCAAGGGAAAATTGTAGGATTTGTTCCTTTAGTGACTCCTTGAAAGAAAATCCATAGGAATTTTAATTTCCAACTATCCTCCTTTTCAAATTCCTATTGATGAAGCAGAAGACTAAGAGATAGTAGCATAATAGCATTATAACCGTACATTTTCTTGTGGTTTGACTTAATCTCACCATGCTTCTTTGCATCCTGTGATCTTCCAATTCTTGTGAATCAAACACCCAGATTGGCAGAAATCCTGTGTTTTTAAATTCTCTGTTTTGCACATGCATTCCTATCCTATTCCTGTCTATTTCCTATCCCTACATTGTTAGAATCCTCAAATTCAAACAAGCCCTTACACAATTACTTCTGTTACAGATATGTGTCAAAGAAAACCTTGTGTGGTTTGTCCTGCTCCTGCTGCGCTGTGTTCCACCCCAGCTCAGCTGCTCCAACGATGGAAGGGTTCACCACAGCAGGGATCCGCTCTCCAGACTGTCTTTCGCCGCCTCAGATCTTCTTCCCCGCCGCCGGCAGCCATGACAACTGCATTACCATCATCAACTGAGCAGATGACCTTGAGGACTACACGGGTCCGCAAGAGAGGTCGCACTCTTCCGTGTCTGCTTACGTTATGTATCGCTTAATATGATGACATGCTACTTTATCGTCGTGTTCACCTATTAGACTCCGAGTCCGATCCAAACTAATGCTGAAACTTGAGTTTTTAAATGGTTGTGGGGTACATATTGGGGCAGCAATCAGTACTATCTATCTACTATCTGGTTAATCTCGGGTGTCTGCTACGAGTTTCATGTTGGGTGCAAACAAACATTAAAGGAGCCATTATCTGTATTTTTTAACTAAAGCTATTATCTGCCTGCTATCATTGGTTTTGGGTCTATCCATAGTTTGCTACCATCACTTTGGATTTGTGCATGCACTCCTTACATAATCTCACTATGTTTTATTCCTATGCATGTCAGTTATTGTACACAATGGAACTGAACATGTAGAGCAAAAGAGACGAGCCTTGCGTGGCAATAAAATTTCATGCAGACGTCGCTCCATGGTGGGCGCAAAGGCAGCCCCCCTCCACCCATTTCGGATCGTAATCAAGAGGAAGATAACTGTTCTGAGGGGGATTCAGAAGGAGAAGACCACTCCTATTTACCCGCTGAGGTCTTCGCTCTAACTTGGCATGCTGATGTTGGTAATATCATGCATATGGTGCCCTGCATTGCTTACTGTATACATCAAATATGTCATCTACTTAGTTTAGACATGCTTTGTGTCAATGCCATCTGTTTAGTTTCTTTATCGTATATGTGAATCATGCAATGCCATCTTGTTTAGCCAGGCATCATATATGTGAATTTTGCAATGCCACCCTGGTTAGCCGGTCATCTTATATGTGAATTATATCATGCCATCTTTCTTTTATTACGTGTTAAATTTGTCAACAATTTTAGTACATTCAATTACTCTTCCTGTGCATCAGCCATTCGGCATGATCATGGAAAAATCTGGAGTGGAAGAAAGGTCTTCAGAGCAGACAATGCTATCTGACGAAGTGCATGTCTTGCTGGTTACGGATAGCTCCTCAGACGAGGATTTAGAGACAGATGACCAGTCCTATTCCCCCCCCCCCCCAGGTGCATGCTCTAACTTGGCAGAGTTATGTTGCTCATATCGTGCGTATGGTATCTTGCATTGCTATGTCATTTGCTTAGTTTAGACATGCTTTGTGTGAATGCCACCTGTTTAGTGTCTAATTACCATATATGTGAATTATGCAATGCCATCTTGTGCAATACATTATATATGTGAATTATGCAATGCTATCTTGAAGGCATTATATATGTAAATTATGCAATGCCATGCTGTTTAGCCAAGCATCATATATGTGAATTATATCATGCCGTCTTTTTTTTATTTCTCATTGCATTTGTCGACAATGTTTGTATATTCAACTGCTCTTCCTGTGCATCAGCCATTTGAATTGGCGATGGAGAAATCTGGAGTGAAAACAAGGTCTTCAGAGCAGACAATGCTACCTGCTGAAGCAGATATCTTGTTGGTTACAGATAGCTCTTCAGAGGAGGATTCAGAGGCAGATGACCAGTCCTATTATCCCCCTGAGGTGTATGCTCAAACTTGGCAGGGTTATATTACTCATATCATGCATATGTTGTATTACAATACTTAGTTTTTACATCATATACACAATATTGAATGCCATCTCCTTAGTTGACACATCATATATGCGATTGCCCTCTGCTCACTTGCTTAGTATATAAATATTGTATTTGAATTATATCATGCCATGATGTTTACATAGACAGCATGTATCTGAATTATGGCATGCCAACCCATTTTCCAAAGACATAATATAGTTATATCATCTCATCCTGTTTACATAGTCATCATATTTTGAAGTATGCCATTCTATCCTGTTTAGTTAGCCATCATACATGTGAAACTGTGTCACGCTATCCTGTTTAATTAGCCATCATATATCTGAAATTATGTCTTGCTATTCTGTTTGGTTAGACGACATAAATGTGAATTATTTCATGCTCTGTTTTCTTCCCTACTATCCATTGCACCTGTCTATCTTACAATGTATGTACATTCAATTACTTTTCTTGTTTATCAGCCATTTCAATTGGAGGGGGTGATGGCAGTATCTGTGGGAGTAAAAACACGGTCTTCAGAAAAGACCGTGCTACCTGTCGATGCAGATAGAACCACGGTTGTACTTGCCCAAGAACCAGCCCCACCACACATAACCCAGACTCACGCAGATTGTACCCCTACCTAGTTGGACAGAGAACCAACTACACCCCTTCTAACCCCAACCCCAGCAGATAGTAACCCAGTTCCAGTTGACACAGCACCGTCTCCACCACAGAGCACCCAAACACGAGTAGTTAGTAAGGCAACTGCAGTGCCCAAAGCACGAGGACCACCACTCCGAACCCCAAGTCAATGCTTAAAGCAGAAGAAGAATTCTTCTCAGGTCAGGTTCCGTAGCTATGGTTCACTACTTTGCTCTTGCATCACTGTATTTACTCATACCAACTAATTTCAAATTTGAAGGATGCAATTGAAACACCAATGGCGCAACAAGTATGTTTTAAACCTGTTTCTTTAACGTGTTTGCTGTTGTAACTTGCTCTATGTTGATTTTAGTTTCAATTGAATAAACAGTTATGTTCTGATGCCATGCACATTACAAGTGTTGTTATTGTTGTGTAGTTTCCCACACTTATAACCTGTCTATGCTGCTTTGTCTTAAATAGATATGATTCAAACTGTCTCTATCTTGATTTGGCAACATAAATGAGAATGACATAGACCATACAGTGTCCATACTACATAGATATATGTTTGTTTCATGTTGTTATCCTGTCCACCTTACTACTGAACTGGTTTACCAAAATGAGTTTCATATACAAGATGGTAAACCTGTGATGTGTTTGTTTGTTTCTCTTTTAGAACGCGGATAAAATATTGGAGAAGAGTACCCCGTTATGCAATGGTAAAGGAAGTAATGCAGATAAGGTTCAAGATAGTGAGACATCCCTGTTGGTCTCCAAGAAAGCTGATAAAAACTATATTGAAGACACTGAGACAACCCCAAAGTCATGTCTTGATGTAGTGTCCGAGTTACTGGCTACTACTGCTGGCACCAGCTCTTCGAACTCGCTTCCTCAATCAGATCGACTTCTTGAATCTCACTTCAAGTTGAAAGACATTGATCAGATGTTATGCGACAGGAAGCCGAAGGACTGAGGAAGTCCCTACAGAATTCAGATGCATACTTTCTGGTGCAACAGCAAGTGCTGGAGGATTTAAGCGCCAAACAAGAGAAAGTTAATAAGCTTGCTAAGCATCTTGCCAGCATTATGGGTACCAGGATATTGTTTCTTGAGCTCTTCTGAAATGGTTTCAGTTCTGGACTTGTTTTGCTGCGGCGTTTATTTGCACTGGTCGCCAACTTTGACAACCAGTGTATATGATATTCTGCTTTGTTCCCTATATTTGCACTGGTGGCGAACTTTGATGCCCAGTGGATGTAATATGTGTAATAGCCGTGATAGCCTAGCGTAAGTTGCTTGCTTATTTATTTCCTTGTTGGTTCCCTATATTTGCACTGGTGGCGAACTTTGATGCCCAGTGGATGTAATATGTGTAATAGCCGTGATAGCCTAGCGTAAGTTGCTTGCTTATTTATTTCCTTGTTGTCTTGTTTATTTGTTTGCTTGTAGTCAGTGCAGTTCTTTTTCCGTGGTTTGCTAGTGGCCGCAAAAACCTATTTTTTAAAACTAGGCCACAATAACCATGGGCTACATATTTACTGTAGTTACCATGGGCCTCCTACGGGCCGTAGAAACAATGGGCCTTCTACGGGCCGTAGAAACAATGGGCCTTCTACGGGGTGTAGAAACAATGGGCCTTCTACGGGTCGTATACACAATGGGCCTTCTACGGGTCGTATCATCAATGGGCCTTCTACGGGCCGTATGACCGATTGGCCAAACATGGGCCAATAACAGACCGCATTATGGCCGTAAACGGGCTAGAGTTGGAATCGTCCGTTCATGGGCCAACCATAACGGGCCGTCATTAATCGGATGTATTTGATGACGCTATGAAAATGGCCCGACGTATTAACGGGCCACAGACGGGCCAACTGTAACCACGGGCTGAATTTGGCCCACAAGCAGAAAATGACAATAACGGGCCGTAAGTGAACGAATGTTGGAAATGAGCCCAGTAATAAATGGGCCCTGAGAAGGCCGAAAGATAACATGGGCTGGAAACGGCCCAATGGAATAATGGGCCGTTAATGGGTATAAAGTGATACATTGTTCATTACGGGCCAGTTTCACCACAGGCCATTAATGGGCCAAGAGTTACAAAGGGCCTCATATGGGCCGAAAGACTTCATGGGCTATACATGGGCCGGAAGTTAAAACAGGCTGGAATCATATTGGACGGCCCAGATGACGCTACTGGGCCTAATTCGGATAGGTCGTAACGGGCCCTGGGTTAGCGGGCTGTAAATGGGCTATATGCGAACATGCCGTTAACAAGCTTTCCGTGGGTCGGCCCGCCACCTTTTGACCAAGTCAAACGGGCCGGCCTTTTCACAGGAATGGGCCTCTGTTGGGCCGTGCCACGTGTCGATGTATCATAGGCGCCTTCGGTCCAATGAGTGGATGACATCTGTCCCAACAGTGAGCCGACACGTGTTTCCTCCAGCCAATGATGATTTTACACGTGGAAAATCCCCATTGGTCGGGGCTGTTAACGGGTTATCGGATCCAAAACTGGACCCGATAGCGTAACGGCGAGCCGTTACGATGGATGCCACGTGTCGGTCACCCTTGACGAAAGCACTTCTATGACGCGTGATTTATCGTCATGGAAGTGGACACTTCCGTGATGATATTTTTGGTAATGTCATGGAACACTTCTACGACAGCACAGGTATGACTATATTGATTCTGTCATAAAATTGTCATGGATGTACGTGCATGACAAAAACATGACCTACTATGACAAACACGTATCATCACGGAAGTGTATATTTTTTGTAGTGCATTGAGAAGATCCAAGCGCCAAGGACAGTTAAGGATGTGAGGCGTTGACGGATGCGTTGCCGCGTTAAGCAGATTCATCTCCAAATCTGCTGAGCATGCCCTGCCGTTCTTCAAGGTTTTGAAGAAGGCAGGGCCTATGAAGTGGACCCCGGAAGCTGATGCAGCTCTGCGAGAGTTAAAAACATACATGTCGTCCATACCCACCTTGGCTGCACCCAAACCCCAAGAGCCCTTGCTTCTTTACTTGGCGGCAACCAACCAAGTGGTCAGTGCAGCACTGGTAGCACGGCGAGAAGTGGATGAGGTAGAAAGTGGGTAGATCAGGGCAGAGTCAGAAAAGGATAAGAACAGCAATGAGCACGGCAATAAGAGCAACCCCAAGGACGCGGCAAGGACGAAAGTGGTGCAGCGCCCAGTATACTTCGTTAGATCCTTCTTACAAGGGGCCAGATTGAGGTACTCTGGCATGCAAAAGTTGATCTTTGGCCTCATCGTGGCCTCAAGGAAACTGCGTCACTACTTCCAAGCCCATGAGATCACGGTTGTCACTCATTTCCCGTTGCAACGGATACTCCGAAACCCTGAGGCCACCAGCAGAATAGTGGAGTGGGCTTTGGAGTTATCCAGCTTTGGTTTGAAGTTTGAGAGCACATCAACTATTCATAGCAGGGTACTGGCAGAGTTTATTGCAGAATGGACGCCAACCCCTGATGAGGAAGTGACAGAGACAGCTCTCCCTGGCAAGGAATCACCCCAAGAATGGAATATGTATTTTGATGGTGCTTTTTCCCTACAAGGTGCAGGGGCTGGAGTGCTTCTCGGTGCCCCCTTCGGGGAGCACTTGAAGTACGTCATCCAAATGCACTTTGCCCGGGAAGAAGTGTAACACCCCGGATTTAACTTTCCATATTTGTAACTCCATCTCTTGCCATTTTCGGCTATGTGTTATGATATTCCCTTCGTGGTCGGGTTTTGTTTTTCGTTTTGCATTTTGTTCATGTCATGCATCTCATATCATGTCATCATGTGCATCTCATTTGCATACGTGTTCGTCTCTTGCATCCGAGCATTTCCCCGTTGTCCGTTTTGCAATCCGGCACTCCCACCTCCTTCGGCGCACCCCTCTTGTTTTCTTTTCGTGAGCGGGTGTTGAACGTTCTCGGAATGGACCAAGTCTTGCCAAGTGGCCTTGGTATACCACCGGTAGACCACCTGTCAAGTTTCGTTCCATTTGGAGGTCGTTTGGTACTCCAACGGTTAACCGAGTAACCGCAAAGTCCTTTTGTGTGTTGCAGCAAAACCCCCCTCCAAACATCCCAAAACCCATCTAAGTCACTTCCATGCTCTAGGTCGTTCGATCACGATCGTGTGGGCGAAAACCGTGCTCCATTTGGAGTCTCCTAGCTCCCTCTACCTATAAAAACACCTTCCCCTCCGAAATCCCGGGTCCAAACCCTAGCCAATCGCCCCTCCGCGCGCCGGACGCGTCCGCCGCCGCCGGACCAAAGCCGCCGCCGCGCCC